>NC_042616.1:30295831-30308331 GCF_901001135.1 Rhinatrema bivittatum | reverse complement strand
ATGTTGAAGGCCTGGTTAGGCCTCTTGATGTTGCCCTGCAGATGGGTGGGGAGATGCCCATGTCCCCCAGGCCTCTTTATATTGCGCCACGGGCAGTGGCCTTGCAGCGTGGGCTGCTTCCTCCTCTTCGGCTGTTGGCATTCTGCAAGGCCGCGATCCTCCTGTTCTTCAGGAGTAGGGAGGGTGAGTGAGGGGATCACTGCAGCGCTGCCTGGGTAAGCTGGTTAAGGAAATCATGCGCTGTCCCACTGCCACCAATGAGGCTTCTCCTGTTGTCTACGGACCCCTTCCGTCCAACGCCGATGACTGAAAAAGCAGCATGGTTCCCAAACACTAAGAAGATCCCATGTTACCGATGCAATTAATAGCAGTGGCTATTCCCTAAGTCAGCTTGATTATTAGCCGTTAATGGACTTCTCCTCCAAGAACTTATCCAAACCTTTTTTGAACCCAGCTACACTAACTGCACTAACCACATCCTCTGGCAACAAATTCCAGAGCTTAATATGTGTGATGAGTGAAAAAGAATTTTCTCCGATTAGTCTTAAATGTGTTACTTGCTAACTTCATGGAATGCCCCCTAGTCCTTCTATTACCTCTCCATCTTTCATCCTACCTCCTGTTCTTCCCCACTTGGTACTTGACTTCAGCAGCTTTCCAACTTCCTCCCAGCCAAGCACCCAGTCAGGGACAGGACTGAGAGGGTCATTGCTACCGAAGATATGCAAAGGTATGGGAGCCAAGGAGCTGTTCTGTGATCTGTCCTATGCCCCACCTCCTCGCCCCATGGCTTCTAATCAAGAGTATGGGAAAGGAGGTAGGGTAGGGCTGCAGGGAACCAGCACAGCTCTCAGGTGAGAGATGCTGGCCCTGTGCTGTCTTCCTTTCTCCCTCTAACTAGGAAGTGCTGCTGCGGAGAAGAGTCATCAGGCATAGTGAGCCGGTTGCAGTAAGTGGACACTCAACGTCTGGTTATATTTGGACTCACTGGGGAATGCGTGAGAATTTGAGCTCCCTACAAGGCTAACTCTAGAAGGGTGCAGGGCCCAGAGGTTTAAGAATGTGTGAATGTGGTGGTAGGGTTTAAATGTGTCATCTTGCTCCCTCTCTTGCTCCCTCTCAGACACAGGGTGATGGCATTTCACCGACCCAGAAATGTCTGCCAGATAGCGGCTATAACCAGCCCCACTGGTAGAGGAGGAGAAGAGAGAAGGGGGCGAGCTTTATTCCACCGGTATGGGGGCTTCTAATGCCTAGAGGCCCAAGGCAATTGCTCAGGTTCACCCTTCCAGAGATCAGTCCCGGATGCCTGAGCAAAAAAAAAAAAAATGTGGGAGACAGCAGCCTGCAAAAGCAGGAGACTTGCCAGCTTGGTCATATTCAGCAACCCCCTTTCTAGTGCCGAAGACCAATCAGGCTTATCAAAGGTGAGATTACTCGTTCTGCCACCAGGCTCGGGGCAAGCTTTCCATATTTTGCCTGAATCCCCTCCAAAAGAGTCGCCCTGTGGTTTAGTGGTAGGACACTGGCAAGCCACTTGTTCCAATCATGACCAAACCTATTTCCCTTACGGATTTGTAAGATGAGCATGTCCATTAAGTGCTGGCCTGTGAGATCTGAAAATGCTTGTCGCTGTGTGAGCAGCATGATCCATACTTTGGCAGCTGGAGGGATGAACTCTGTTGGCCACCCTGCTCCCCCATCTTCTCTGGTGATCTGAAGGAAGGGCTCCACCAGCCACTCTGCTACCTGGGCTTCCCCCGTCACAGCATTCCCATGTCGCAATCTCCTACCGAGCTTCTGTGTTGCTCTGACCCATTTCCTAATCCTTGGATGGTCCCCATTGTCTTACCATAGGTTTTGGAGGCTCTTTTACTCTTTTTTCCAATCACTAATCTGATTGAAATTTAGCAGAAGTGCTTCCATGTCAGAAAGAGATGCACCTACACTTTCAGGCAAATTGGTTCGTGAAGAGGGCCTCCAGTCCATGGACAGACATAGAAACAACAAGAGACATTGCAAGGAGTTGCCTAGTGATTAAAACAATGGGCTGAGAACTAAGGAAAGCAAGATCATGAGAGATCTTGAATGAGTGGATGCGAATCGGTTATTTACACTTTCGAATAATAGAAGGACTAGGGGGCACTCCATGAAGTTAGCAAGTAGCACATTTAAGACTAATCGGAGAAAATTATTTTTCACTCAACGCACAATAAAGCTCTGGAATTTGTTGCCAGAGGATGTGGTTAGTGCAGTTAGTGTAGCTGGGTTTAAAAAAGGTTTGGATAAGTTCTTGGAGGAGAAGTCCATTAACTGCTATTAATCAAGTTTACTTAGGGAATAGCCACTGCTATTAATTGCATCAGTAGCATGGGAACCTCTTAGTGTTTGGGTACTCGCCAGGTTCTTGTGGCCTGGATTGGCCTCTGTTGGAAACAGGATGCTGGGCTTGATGGACCCTTGGTCTGACTCAGCATGGCAATTTCTTATGTTCTTAAGATTGAAATTCAACGTCCCCCAATGATACTCCTAGTGACCTTGGGCAAGTGACTTTATCTCCTATTGCTTGAGGTAGTCACTTAGCTTGCAAATTCTTTGGAGCAGGGACCCATTGTACCTGCATTATAATAATGTTGTAAGCTGTGTTGAACATCCTTTGGAAAGGTGGACTAAAAACAGGACACCTTGGGAAGGTGGGCCAAATATTTATATTAAAAAAAAACAACAACAAACAAAACAACAACAGCCTATCCTGTATAATACAGGACATGTGGCCCCTGTAGCAGGAAAGGGGTCCCCAGTCTGCACTGATCACAGGGTACCATCTGCCTTCCACGTAATCATTTTCTAATCTTTTTAAGATCACATTTCTGCAAATCTGTGGCTTTTATTCTTTGAAAATGCACTTAACCAGTGCATTATAGGGCAACGGAAAATGCGCCAACACATTCACCTGCGCAAGCATGACAAGTTCTTTGTAAGTGTAATGATTAAGTTATTAAGGTTTTTCAGTATCTGATTATGTTAAAAGACATATTGTTCCTTCCACACCTTGGCAGAATATGAAGACGCAGGCATTCCATGACCTGAAAAGCTTACGTACAAAGTCCCCACTGGATAAACATTATGCTGGTGTAACGTTAGGACTGCTGCCTATAATGAAACCCCATGCAAGTTAGCACAGAGCCTGATTCTCTGATGTCAGAATGGGGCATTATGACGACGACGGAAGCTTGCAGGACACAATGCCTCCTTCTCTCACCACGGCGATTCATTTCTTTGATGCACTTGACACTGAGCAGTTAAAGAGAGCAAGGAGAGCACCCGGGGACCTCTAAAAGGACAAAACATTCGGAATGAATCAATCCAAATTAGCTGCTGGGCCTGGTACCCGGCTGCCAGGTATCCGTGATCATCCAGATTTACGGACAATCCACAAAAGCAGCCAAGAAAGGGGACCCGTCTGAGCGGTCAATAAAAACTGTGCGATGTTCAGGAATCCCCATGCAATCTCCATCTGAAATCACAGGGACGGCGAGCGACGCGCGCGGGCAAGCTGAGCGCCCAACTCAAAGGCCAGCTGTACTGTATTAGAGCGAGATCACCCAGAAGCAGGAACTGAAGCAGATGGGACCAGCTCTGTCCCCAGAGTCACAGCAAGACCGAGCCGGGACCAACTCTGCGACGGTCGCCCCTAGTCTGCCCCCCCTGAGCCTCATCTCTCTTCCGGCAGGGCGGGCGGTCATGGGGAGGGTCTCCTCCTCGTTGTCTCAGTGCCTTCCTCTCTCCACCCTAACTGCCTGGACCGCAGTAACCGCCCGAGACAAGACTGGGACAGCCTGAGGAAGAGTCCAAAATCTGCCCGCAGGTGAGAGACGGTACTGCAGGGCTGTGGTACCCTAAGATTTGGGTTTCAATTAACTTCACCTTTCCTGACTCACTCTCAAGACAAGTTACACTCCAGGTACAGAGTTACTATGTTTTCCTCCTCCAAAGAGCCTGCAGTCTAAGTTTTGTGTCTGAGGCAATGGATGGGGAAGTGATTTTCCCAAGGTCACAAGAAATGCCAGTAGGAGAAGCTTAAGGTGTATTTAGGTTTATTTGGTGGGGAGTTTCCCAACTCATTAAGCAATACTGATCTCTCTCTATTTCTTTCTCTCTCTCTTTCTCATAAAATGTGTATTAGGGATGTGTTTTCATTTGAAACAAAACTGGAAATCTCAGCAAAATTTCCTAATTTGTTTCCTTTCATTCTAAAAATGAAAGAAAATGTTGTTGTTGCTTTTTTTTTTAATTTTGTTTTCAACAGCCAGGCTGCCAGCCCTGGTCCCGTCTTCCCGCCAAGTAAAAGGTACGGCGTGGAAATTGTAAAAAAAAAAGCCCCTCTGGGCCAGCTGCCAGCCACCCCCCCTCCCCCTAGCTGCCCCAGCCCCCCTCTTTCCCCTGCATCTTACCCCACCATCCATGGGTCTGAAGGGGGAGAGGGGGCAGGATTTTATCCTATCCTTGTGGTCAAAATGGGGTAAGAGGGATGCTCAGTCCCCGCCATAATCGCTGACGCTGATATTGGAAATGGTACCTGGCTGAACATAGGTCAGGGCCAGTTTGGAGTATTGACAAGCTACGGAAAGAGGGGTCCTCCTCTTCCGGCCATCTTGCTCCCACCTCCCCTAGCCTCCCCCCGCTCCCCCCCTCCCCCACCAGTCAAGATTGATACTGGATTGCGACTCACATGCATAGATGTGGTGGCAGGTAGAACGGGAGCCAGGAGGTGCAGTTGGCACCAACACATGACAGGAAGTGAGAGGGGGGGATCGGAAAGGGAAGGTTAGAAGAGAATGATCCCACGGAGGGGAGGGGGGGAGGATGAGAGGGGATCGACTAAGCCCGTCTGCGTGAATGAGAGAACAGCCCGGTGCAGGGAGTTGGGGTGTATTTGAGAGTGGACGAGGGATGGGGATAGAGGTTTGAAAAAGACTACCGGTATAGATAAAGAGGGACTTGGGGAGAGGGAGACAACCTGAGGATGAAACTCTGTATTTAGAGAGGTTTTGTTACAATAAAGAGAATAATTGCACCAGAAATGTTTTTTTTTTGGATTTTTTTTTCAGATTTCACCCACTCTCTTATAATTGCTGTACAGTTAGAAGGTGCACCCCGCGGAAGTCACAATAGCCACTTCACATCAGCCCCAGGGACCCTGCCCACACCGCAGGAGTCATCTACTCGCAGATACTCGAAAAAATCATGTGCAATCCCATTTCTCAATTCTGCACTGCTTCAAAGTGGATTACATTCAGGTACTGTAGGCCTGTACCTAAGGCAATGAAGGGTAATGCGACTCAAACCCTGGTCGCTTGGTTTGTAGCCCCCCTAGCAAACTCCTCCACTCAGATACCTTCAGTACCTTAGCAGTGGGCTTTATGTTAATTTAGGGAGAGTATGCACAGTCTCTGCCCCGTATCTTAGACAGTGTGTTGTCTGGAGAGAAACCTTTCAGAAAGCAAGGTTATTGATGGGAACAGCAAACCTGTCCCAAGAGCCTATTTGTTCTATTAGACACAAAGTCCGATTGGTGGTGGAACCTTTGCACGAAAATAAGTCTGAATTCTTTTTTGTTTCAGAGACCCCGGCCTGATGATCCGGAGGTTTCTTTATTACAATTAACCTGCCCTGTTGGGTACCCGTCTTTACAAAAATGTGGGCCTGCATGAAAAGGAATGTGAGTGATTTTGTCTTTACAAATCCTGCTTTTCTTTAAAGCAAATTTCATTAGAGCTTGGGGGCGGGGTGGGGAAGTGAAGGATTGGTTTTAAGGTGGAATGATTGGGCGTTGGCTCTATTATTGTACTGTCCCCTGGGTTTACCAGGAAGGCTCTTTCCAGTCTGGAGTATTTTTTTTATGGCTATGTTATCTCACTCTAGTAAAATATTTGTAATTGGGGATTTACATTTACATATTGACAGTCAGCCGAGTGATTTATTTGCAGGAATATGAATTTCTATTATCCGCTTTTAGGATGAAGCCCCTTGAAGGCCGTGCCAACCCATCGGGCAGGGCGCATACTGGACCAGGTGATGATCCCAGTCCTGGATATTAATCAGTCAATATAGTAAGTGATTTAAAAGTAGATGGATCACCGGGCGACTACGTTTCAGTGCTGGTTTAGTAAACATAGGCAGTCTGGACAGAGTAGGATTATCATTAAGTTCGCAATGCTCTTGATAAAAGGTAAATGCTGTGAGATGAGTCTTTGGCATCAGTGTCACAAGGAATTGCCTCAGTGTACAGATTAGGAGGAACAAAAGTCAGCAAAGGCCAGGTGTAGAAGATGGATGATGACTTTTTCATTATTCAAACCGTGGGAGCAGTAATTAGGCCTTTCCCAGCAAACTCCAGGACATAGATGTGATATATTCTCTAACTGAGAGGGTCTGGAGAGAAAATTGCCATTTTGTGAACTGTCTGGCTTTGTAACAACTCCTGGAGTAACATGGTCGTCGTTATCCCGAAAGCCGAATTGGCATAATCCATTATCCGAGATGATGGAATGGAGGAAGATGTCAGAGAGCTAAATGGATAGGTGAGAGGTCCAAGTGGATATGAAAAAGACGATGTTATAGAACACCTGAATACACGAATAACTCTCCAGACTGATTTTGTTACTTTCAGGCATCGATCTCCTTGTGCCCATCTTCTTGTTTGCCAACTCCCTCCTTTATTCAGGGTCAAGAGTTTCTGACAGCATGGAGGGGTGGGGTGGGGTGGGGTGGGGTGGGAAGGCTGTGCTAGCACGTCTGGTATCAGTTATTAATAGTGAAAGACGGATGGCAATTTTGAAACCCTCTGTAGGCACTGGGCGGCTCCCGGGTAGATCTGCAAGATCATTGTCGAAGGAAGGCTCTGCGGATCATTTGGGATCACTGGATGGGGCGGACTTTGCACCAGGTTTAGAGCTGATGCAAAGTGCGCAGGGTAAACTATGCACCAGGGATTTCAAAATTTAAGCTTCCACCAGGCCAGCCCCTTGCTTCCTGTAGTGAAAGCCTCGCAGAGCCGTGAAACAGTGCACATTACTTCTAGCCACACAGGGGAGAGCAATCTTCAGCCGAGGGGATTCCCCCGGGTTACTGCTGAGCTCCTCGGGCAAATTCCCTTGAAAATGTGGTCTTTCCTAAGCTCACAAGAGCAAACAAGAAATATTCAATAAAGTAAACTATGTTTTTACTGATATACTGAGTCTCTGCTAACAATTAAAACATCAGTCCTTTCTTCTAGAATGAAAATGGCAGAATATAAACTTCGGGGAGCCTGGTGCTGCCCACACATCTTCAGGCTCTTTATCTGCCGCTGACGGCGCCGAATCCTCAGATGTCGCCGGAAGCTGTCACAAGATTACTCTTCCTGCCAGCTCTGACAGCTGCACCGTCACCTCCACCGCCAGTAGGTCCAGGAGCTACATCCCTAGAAGAACCAACAACTGGAAAAGTAATAACTGAGATTCTGAAGGTACTGCTACATCCACTCCCAGCAGCTCTGATCCTTTCACTCTTGGGACTGGCTATTTCCATGTTCCCGTTGTTTATTCCTGATGATAAGTTAATGTGGAACATAGATCAGGGCAAATTGAATTATTTCTTGTTGCCCCTGAATAGTATCCATTATGAGGAAATCTGGTTCTGAAGAGCACTGGGGGAACTTTAAATTGACTTGAATGGGATTAGAAACTTTTTATGTGTTATAGTACTCTGTACTGTTGGACATGCAGAAAATCAATGGAAACCCTAGAGACAAGTATAGTGTCTTGTTGAAACTTTCTGTCTCCTCATGTGAGCTGGACCTAGTCCTTCATGTAGCATTTGTAAACTCTTATTACATGAATCCATTCCCAGGTTATCTGATGCCCCCTCAGCTATCGTTGAAGATAAGATGAACAGAAGGAATCTCTGGTAAAAGAAATTTTATGCTCCAAGAGAATGCAAGACCAGCTTCAAGGACTGGGAGGGATATGATACGAAGGAATTGCTGAACCAGCCCAAAATGTATGCGCCTCCAAACTTGTCAGAAACTTCCGTCACGTGCACTCCCAGAAGGCAGCGTCAGCGGACCCAGGAATTGCCTTTCAGGGGGAGAAGGAGGTACTGTTAAGCCCAGTCTATCTTGGATTAGCAACCTCTGGATCAGCAGGAAGACTCAACACCGAGCCTTAGCTTCAAGTGTTACCCGGCTTCTCCCAGCAAGTTCAGCTTTCCTTCTGGGTCTGCCCAGCAGTGTCAGCTCATTGATCCAGCAGGGGCCAGTCCTGACTGGCTACAATATTCAAAACCATCTCACAGCACTGGCTCCTTGCTACTACCGCAGACTTTGTGATGACTCTTATTTCCTGACAGTCTTTAGTGACTTGTTCCTACTCACCTATCAGCTTGGACAGTCTCCAGTTCCTATTACTTCTCCCTGCTCATTTGCCTGCTCGGATCGTCTCCAGTTCATCCCTGCTCACCCGCCTGCCCTGCTGTACCCTCAGACTGACTTCCCACTCCTTCTGGCTGCAGCCTCAGGTACAGTTCGTTGTCTATTACTTGCCACGTACTTACTGATTGCCTATGCCCCCAACCAGTGCATGACACTCCTTCACCTCCTGTGGGACCAAGAACTAGAGCGGGGCTTCACCACCTGTCCCGGGGACCCCCCCACAGCCAGTCAGGTTTTCAGGAAATCTACAGTGCACGCAAATCATTCCCATGCATATTCATTATGCATATCCTGAAAGGCCGGCTGATCTTGGGGTCCCCAGAACAGGTTTGGGTAGTCCTGAGCTAGGCCGTTACCTTCACCATCATCCCCGGCAGTACTTTTGTTACCATAAAAACTGACTTAGTTAGAAATTGCTGATTTCCATTGACCTAATAAGTTCTGTTGGAAAGTTTTAGGGTGAATAGAAGCTTTGCCAGTGGTCTGTTTATTATTGCCATTGTTAATTAGTAGATATAAGACCTGAAAACACGAGATCCTTTCTTCTTATGTTGGGTTCCTCAGTCTCTTTTCACCTATTGGGAAAGCCATGGTTTCTATTGGGTCGGACACGTCAAAGTATTGGAGTGACCTTCAGTTACTGCTCTGAGAAACCATTGCCCTTATCCTAATATTTGCCAAAAAGGTGATTAAGAAATAATAAAAGCAACCAAAGCAATCAGTGGGTACAGAGATGTGTAGAGGTCAGTTTTCAGTAGGGTAACCAAGTACATAGGAACACCCGGGGTTACTTAAAACCTGCCTAGATTTTTAAACACTGGCTCTGTGAGCTGCAGTATTCTAAAAAACAATCTGACCTTATCAACCCCCAAATCTATGTGCACACTTGACTATTCAGCATGCTCACTTAGTGCAGCTGCATTTTCTTTGTGGGAGCATAATAATGCCTTTTCTGGGCAGGCCTAGTGGCTCAGTGGTAATGGTGTGTATTGTCATACAGGAGATCTGGGTTTGATTTCTGGGCCAGGTTTCTGTTCCCTGGGCTGATCAGGGCTGGTGATACTACAGAGGCAGGGTTTATGTTTACAGCCCCTGGGGAGGGGGGGGGGGGGGGGGTAGAAGGGAAGAGCCAGTCATTGCATAATAGTGACACCTAGTGGCTGGATGTAAGTTAGCAGCAGGGTTCCGAAGGGAGCTTTGGTGCATGGGACCTGGCTGAGGATTATTACTGCAATGCCTGGGCTCAGTGAGCTGAGAGACAGATATATAATAGGGAGAGAAAATCCAGGAGGTTACCAACTGAGCCAGAAACCCATAGGAACAGGAGGAAATGGCTCAGTTGAAAAACTCCAAACAAACTAAAAAATGTGATCCTCTTTAATGTCCCATCCTCTTTAATGTCCCATCTTTAATTTGACATTATTTACCATTAATCAGGTCTTTTTTTTCCTTATTGTTTACAGAATGAATACTGTCATCTCACCTTATCACACCATAAATCCCTGTTAAAAATATTGATACAATTTTAAAAGTTAGAACATATTATATGCATGAAGAGTACATAAACACGCACACACATGAAACAAATCAATTTAGGGAATGCAACTGATCTTGGTCATAAACTTTCAAGTATTTGTGTGCTAAGCAGGTGTGTAAAACAGAAACAGAGACGTTCTAAGGGACCAGGGAATGTATGGGGAGTTTTAAAGATATGAATTCAGCATTTAAGAAGTCACACAACTTCCTCATGATTATGGTAGATTATTACATTAATAATTCACCATTATCATAAGGCCTTGAAAACCTCCATTTCTTGACATATCTTTTTATGTGTATTGAAAAAAAAAATGATAAAAAATGCCAAAACAATTATAAAAAATGCAAAAGAAAAATTATAAAAAATGCAAAAAAAAAAATCTTCCCTTATCCCAATCCTTCACGAGATATAAAATGCCAAAAAAATTATAAAAAATGCAAAAACAATTATAAAAAATGCAAAAAATAAATAAATCTTCCCTTATCCCAATCCTTCAATTTGTATTGAAATTGGATGAAAGGCAATTTAGAAACCAAAAAACCATAGGCATTACTGCATCTGGCATGCCTTCATTCATGCCTTCATTCATTCATGCCTTCATTCATACTTTATTGCACTGCTCATTGTGGGGGAACCCCTCACCGAATGATCACTCCAACATTTGCTGCACCAATTCCTAGCTCTAATCTTCCCTACTGCTATTTAGTATTACACTGTGATACCAGGAAGCCCAGGGGACATGTGCACAGTGGTGAGATAACTTGGAAATGCTGCTTCTTAAGAGCCAAATTTGGGGAGGGGGGGGGGGGGGGGTCATCAGTAGATGGTTGTGAGCAGCAATGTGAATTATATAGAAAATGTGGGCACTAGCCAAAAATGTTAGGAGCTGGGGAAAATATTTATTTCATTCTAATTTAGACTTTGTTTTGCTTTTCATTTTGGGGTTTTGGCTTTTTCTTGTTCTTGCTTTATTTTCTCTATTTTATTTTATTTTATTTGCTCTGTGTTCACTGAATGGGAGTTGCTTTGTTGGCTCTTATTTTGCCTTTTTTTTTTTTTTTTGCTTCCCTACTCCTAATTTTTTGCTACCCCTCTCTTCTTCCCAGCCAGTTCCTTCCTCTCTCATCTTCCTTCTGGGTCTCTATACACTGTTCAGAGAAGGGAAGATTCTTCCTCCCTCATGTTTACTCTCAACAATCTTATCTCTCTCACTCAGCAGGAATATTCACCTCTATCTCACAAAACAATGGTATCCCCCCTCGCTTATACTTAGCATTAACCTTATCCTCTCTTGAACAGACTTGCAGTCAGCAATCATATTTCCCCTCTTACACTCAGAAACTATATCCTGGTCTTTTCCCACAGTCCAGCTGTGATGGAGTGGCCCTCTGGCCTCTCCTAGGATCTCTTTTGGGCCTGGCTCTGATGATTCCTTGAGCTAGTTGGCTTTCTCGACTTGCAGCCCTTTTTTGTAGAAGTTTTCCTCTAATCTGGGCTCTTTCCTCCATTGGGGTACCTGGCTGGGGGTTCATCTGAAACAATCCTCTTCTTCAGTATTACCCACCTTTTCAGATGTTTTCTGCTCAGTTTAGGGTTCGATTCTCAAATGCTGCTCTCCGCTTCTGGAGCACTCAATCCACAGGAGCTCTGGAATCAGAGGAGGATTCAGAGAAGTCCTCAGAGCAGGCAGCAGATCACATGACCCTCCTGCCTTCGGTGCTTGCTCCACTAGTGACTCACGGTTCCTGTGACCCCCCCCCCCCCCCCAATGACCTGCACGGTTTTGAATGTCTTATTTGTGAACTCAGGGGGCCTGCTCTGTGAATGTCACGTGGTCTGCCATGTGCAGCCATGAAGTGCCTGGCCATAAATCACACGCTTTGAGCCTCTCTCTCTCACTCTGGATGCCTCGCCTGCTCTTTGCTCCTCCCTACTCCGTGTCCAGACCGAATACTAAATAGAGTTCCTTCCAGTGGTCCCAGACCTACACAGTTGCTGACACTGGAAGAAGCTTCATCTCTTGCACTCCATGCATGGGTATCATCGATACATCCAACCAGCAGCTGTTTGCGGTCAGGATAAAGATTTCTTGCCAGGGTCGAACTGCAGGATCTCTCACGTCTGCAGGCAGTGAAAAATGCTGCTTCTTCTGGGAGCAAGGAAGGACCCTTTCCTGTTTCAGTTTGCCTGCTTGCTCCCAGCACGGTCACAACTTGAGTTGCATCGTGGTTGGCCCCTGTTTAAGTAACCTGCGTCCCCTAAGCTGGAGACGACCGGCATGGCTTTCCCATAACGAGCCCAATTTATCCCCAGCTCTGCCAAGTCACCCCTCGCCCCACAGCAGTGCATCCTCCCTCCAGCACAAATCTGGAACATAGAATTGTAGTCGGTTTGTGAGGTTTGGTCCGGGTTTCTCTGTAGGGATCCACAACAGCCCAGCTTGACCTCTTTTTCCCCACGAGGAGGTGGATTTGGTGTCATTTTGCAATG
>NC_042616.1:28983995-28998995 GCF_901001135.1 Rhinatrema bivittatum | reverse complement strand
TTAGAGATGAGGGTTCCCCAATAGAGTTATTTAGAGAAAATAATAGACTGGATGTATGAAAATAACAGTCTCTTTATTCAGATAAAAGTTAGAATCTTTTAAGGCATGTAATTAGCTTTATGAAGCGCTATACTTCTCAAATCTTATCTTCATCAAACAGTACAGAGCTATAAGTATAAGTATGATAACAATAGTTACTGCAACTATAGCAATTAGATAAATATCCACTAAAGACATTTTTATTGTAAAATAAATGCTTTCTAGTACATGATTAGCTAATGCTAGCTAGGTTAATTATACTAGCTAGGGTTCTCTTATGCAGAAAAATGACTAATTAAAAGGCTTACCAATGTCATGAAGCAATTAGCCCTTTTACTGTCTCTCTCTCATGCGGTCAGTCAGAGTTTATCTTGCTCCGCTACCGTTCCTCTCCCGTACTGTTCTGAACAGGGGTTTAAATAGACAGAACAGCCAGGCCGGTGGGGGCTCAGATTTTGAAGCCCCCCAAGGACAAAGATAAGAAAGTTGGAAGGCATCCCAATTGAGGAAAGTTAACTTTGTTTGCCCCCCCCCCCCCCCGATAAAAGTAGCCTGGTGGGGGTTCTCATTTTCTAACTCCCCAAGAACAAAGATAAGAAGTAAAGTTTCTTATACTTTTTTTAAGCCTCCAAGGAACACAGGTGTCTGAAGTTGGAAGGCATCTCAAAAGAGGCCCTCATCTAAGTAACAGTAAAAATTGCATTTCATATGCTTCAATATAAACGTGATTTAACTGACTACACCGTACATGCACGATTACAAAGAAACACATTCTCACATTTTCTGACAACCCGAGGAACCAAGGGATGGGCCAGCCTGATCTCACTGAGAAGTCGTGGAGAGACAAGGGACGTCGCTGAACTTGCTTCGCGAGTGGTTCTGCACCCCCGAAAGGGTGTGGGGTCTGCTCTGCCGGAATCTCCGCTGCCCTCGAAAACGAGAGCGGGCGGAAGGAAAACCCCTGGAAGGATTCGGTCGGTCCTCTGGGAGCTGGTGAACTCTGTTCTCACCCAGGGACTTTAGCAACTGCTCCAAGTCGTCCCCCGAAGAGAAACTTTCCCTTGAACGGCAATGCCCCTAACTGAGCCTTGGATGAGACATCCGCCGACCAGCCAAAGAAGCCGTGGCGCAGACACTGCGGAAGACATGGTGCGAGAGGAAGTTCTTAGGAGATCATACAGAGCATCCGCTCCATAGGCCACTGCCGCTTCCAAGCGCTCGGCCTGCTCCGACTCTCCCGGTGGCAGTTCTCTGGAATAATTGTTGGACCCGGCGGAGGCTCGCCCGCAGCTTATAGCTACTGCACACCGCCGCCCAGATTCCCAAAGCCGAAACTTCGAAGATCCGTTTGAGAAGCACCTCCAGCTTTCTATCCTGTAGATCCTTGAGGGCCGCCGCCCCTGCGACGGGAATAGTGGCTCGATTTGTTACCGCCGACACTGAAGTGTCCACCTTAGGGGACTTCAAGAGCTCTAGAGACTCGTCGAGCAGAGGATAAAGTTTATCCATAGCCCTTCCCACTCTTGAACCGGCATCTGGTACGTCCCGCTCCCGGGTCATCAGCTGTTGCAGCATGGGATGAAAGGGAAAGGCCTTGGCTGGGGCCTTTCCCTTTCCTGGGGGATATCCACCCCAAGTTCAGATAAAACAGAGGGAATTAGCGGCTCCGACTCTTCCTTGTGGAACAGGAAGAGATAAACGTGATTTAGGGTCGTCGCCATCCAGAGGCGACTGCTTTACTAGGTCCTTTTCTGCCCCCCCCCCCCGTAGGTGGCAAGGGTGGAGTCAGCGCGTCTGCAGCCCCGCCGTCCGTTCCATTCGAAAGGGCAGATACGCCTGCCGCGGACGAGCAATTTGGCGACCCGCAGAGACGCCAGAGCTTCCGTACGTTTGGCAAGCTTACTGGGGGGCTGAGGAAGATGACTGAAACGCGGAAAAGCCAAAAAAGCTTTGTGCATAAGCAGCACAAAGTCCAAAGAGAAATCCGAAGAACCAGTTCCTTCCCCCACCAGGGGATCGGGTTCATCTTCCAAAGGCTCCTGGTCTGGGTCAGACACCTCCCCCGGGCTTGCATCCACCGGGGAAAGGTCGGGAGGGAGCTCCCCTGACCCCATTGCTTTTGCTTCAGCAGCAGCAAATGTTTTCAAAATGGCCGCCATTCCCATGCTGAGGGGAAACGGATCGGCCCGGGCTTCCCGAGGTGCTGTCCTTTTTACTGCCTCTCGGGGCGTAGACAGGCTGCTGGCAGCCTGAAAGGAGCTACCTTCCCCCCCCCCCCCCCCGAAATACACTGCAGACAAAGACCTGCGCGGGAGAGTCTGGAAGAAGACTCCCCACAGGCAACACAGGAAGATGGCCGCGGCATGAAAATCAGTGTGTCTGTGTGTGTGTGTGTGTGTGTGGGGGGGGGGGGGGAAACAACGCGGCAGAGGAAGCGAGACAGGGAGCCCGAAAAAGCTCTAAAAGACGCCCAGACGGCCCCCGATCGAAAGCGCAGTGCAGCTGCTAAAGAGAAGCAAGAAAGAAAACCGGCAGGCTGCCTTTTTTTTTTTTTTTGTAAAATTCAATCGGGGTCGCAAAGAAGAAGAGGGACCGGACCACCGGTAATCTTCTCCTGCGTCTTACCTGCGAGGGAGCCCCGCGGGGTAACCAACCCCGGCTCCTGAGCCTTCTACCGAGGGGGGGGGATGGCTCACTCGAACCTAACTACCCCCGGGAAGATTTCTTTAGTAGCTTGATTCGCTGTAGAAGTGTAAGATTAAAACAAAAACAGAAACCTACACTTTTTTTTTTTTTTTTTTTTTTTTTTTTTTTTTAAAGGGATAGCGTCTCAACCCTTAAATCAGGGCAAGATTGCAGGGTTTGCACCTCCTTCATCTGCTGGAGACACAGAAAGACTGAAGGGATACAGTGAGCACGCCAGGTTAGGAAAGGGCACCCGATCACATGGGGATCCAAAATGGCTGCTGTTCCCACGGTTACCGTGCCGAGCAACTGCACGCGGACTGAACCACTCAGAGCTGCAGGAGGAGGAGAAGAAACAACTTTCCTCCGTTTGGCAGGCACAGGGAGCTCAGAGGGGCCCCCCCCCCCCCGAAATGCAGGCTGAACACAGACATCGGCGATTCAGCCGTGTGGGAGTCGCTTCACATGCCCGGCAAGCCACAACCCTCAACATCGCATTGCTGGCAGCCCAATCAAGCAGGGAAAGCAAAATAGAAAAAAAACAAAAAAACCTCCAAAACCGTGTGTGGGGGGGTGGGGGGGGGAGAGAGCTGACCTAGGCTGTCATTTCTACCTGCTCCTGCGCTGCCGTTTTGTTTTTTTCAACTTTACTGCTCTAAAAGCAGCCTCATTGCAATTCCTACTCCTAGCACTGAAAAGAGCTGTCCAGCTCAATTCAGCAAGTGAATTAAAACAGGAGCGGAAAGTGAGGAAACAAAATAAGGAGCCAGCACGTGAAAGGGAGGGATCTGGACCACCAGATGTGCACCTCGCGGTTACCTGGCGAGCGGACGTACGAAAGGGTCACCGACCCCCAGCCCGTCCGCCTCAACCAAACAGGGTAGGGGTCCCTCACTAGAAACCCCAACCCCTGGGAGGAAGGCTCAGAACAAAATCAAAAAGAAAAATACTGGAACAAACTGCAGGTTTATGCATCAGTAACCATCTGCTGGAGACAGAGAAATACTGAGGAACTGCAGGTGGCACAAGGGCTTATCAAGCAGTGTCAGTTAAACTTTCTCTGTCTCCACCTGCTGGCAGGGATGAATAAACCCAGGAGTCTGGACTGATCCGGGTACGTACAGGGAACCTGTGTCCAAGCCCTCAGTGCCTTTGTCTCGTCTAAGACTTCAGTGCCTTCATTGACGTTTCAAGACTTCTGTGCCTGTCTCATGTCCTCATCACCAGAGTCATCTCCTGTCCTCAGCCTTCAGTCTGTCCTGGTACACAAGCTGTTTCTAAGCAGCAGGTGCGAAAGAGCTACTGAGTGGCCGGAGGGCCACCCCAGAGTCCAGCATTGTGCTGCCGGGTCTCACCACCGTGCGTGCGGGTTCAGCGGAGGCCTGAATGTTCCCAAGGGTCCCTGCCCAGCCCCTGCCCAGATGCGCTCGCCTGCCCGTGGCATGTTCCGTGGAGCCTTATCCCGGGGTTGTGCCGTGGCCCGAGGACTCACACTCACCTCTGCTCATCTATACTCTTTTATTCTCTTTTTTATTTAATATATTTATTACCCACCTTCCCAATTTACAAAAAAATCGCCCAAGACAGCATACAAAATACATGCATAATTCATAAAACGATAAAACAACATAAAAACAATTACCTGCAGTATTATTACTCACCTGTACGCTGCAGTATTTCTTCTTGCTCTATACAGTATTATTCACCTCATCTCTGTAAAATCTCCTGCTACTCTGTATAGTATTAATTACCCACATAAATGCTAACACCTCCTCTCTCTCTCTATTGCTTCCTTATTACTGACCTGTATCCTACAATATTCCCTATTACTGGTTATAGTATTTGTTATTATTACTCACCTGTGTAAGAGTGAGTCACTTCTCTCTCTCCTGACTCCTGGGGATCCTGGATGTACGACTCGTCCTCATGTTTAATCCTTAATAATAAGTCAGGATTGATCCTTTCATGCCCTGTATGTGAGAATAAAAAAGGAATTAAGTTATTACTCACCTGTATGCTCTCTAACACCTCCTCTTACTCTGTGCAGTATGTGCTCTTATTACTCACCCGCCCTCTAATACCTCCTGTTTATAGAATTTATTTCTCACCTGCGCTTTCTAATACCTCCTCTTAGTATATACAATTTTTATTAATACTCACAAAGGAATACGACGAGTGAGGTTATCAAATTTGCGGAAGATACAAAATTATTCAGAGTAGTTAAATCAAAAGCAGACTGTGATACATTACAGGAGGACCTTGTGAGGCTGGAAGATTGGGCATCCAAATGGCAGATGAAATTTAATGTGGACAAGTGCAAGGTGATGCATATAGGGAAAAATAACCCTTGCTGTAGTTACACAATGTTAGGTTCCATATTAGGAGCTACCATCCAGGAAAGAGATCTAGGCGTCATAGTGGATAATACATTGAAATCGTCGGCTCAGTGTGCTGCAGCAGTCAAAAAAGCAAACAGAATGTTAGGAATTATTAGGAAGGGAATGATTAATAGAACGGAAAATGTCATAATGCCTCTGTATCGCTCCATGGTGAGACCGCACCTTGAATACTGTGTACAATTCTGGTCACCGCATCTCAAAAAAGATATAATTGCGATGGAGAAGGTACAGAGAAGGGCAACCAAAATGATAAAGGGAATGGAACAGCTCCCCTATGAGGAAAGGCTGAAGAGGTTAGGGCTGTTCAGCTTGGAGAAGAGACGGCTGAGGGGGGATATGATAGAGGTGTTTAAGATCATGAGAGGTCTTGAACGAGTAGATGTGAATCAATTATTTACTCTTTCCAATAATAGAAGGACTACGGGGCATTCCATGAAGTTAGCAAGTAGCACATTTAAGAATAATCGGAGAAAATACTCAATGCACAGTTAAGCTCTGGAATTTGTTGCCAGAGGATGTGGTTAGTGAAGTTAGTGTAGCTGGGTTCAAAAAAGGTTTGGATAAGTTCTTGGAGGAGAAATCCATTAACTGCTATTAATCAAGTTTACTTAGAGAATGGCCTCTAATATTACTGGCATCAGTAGCATTAGATAATTGCCAGGTTCTTGTGGCCTGGTTTGGCCTCTGCTGGAAACAGGATGCTGGGCTTGATGGATCCTTGGTCTGACCCAGCATGGCATGCTCTTATGTTCTTATCTGTAATCCCTCCTACTGTATTCTCGCCTGTATTCTAATACCTCTTCATATTCTGTACAGAATTACTCACATGTACTCTGTAAATATTGCGTCCGGTCACAAACGGCTGCGACTTCTCATGTTCACCTCTTTTTTTTTCGCTGCACCATCAAATCTAGGACGAGTGGCGGCTTCCGCCAGTCACTGCCGACGTCCCTGGCGTTCCCGGGATGGCGTGGGTGCTGCCGACCGCCGTCTTGCCTCTGGAGTCACATAGACGCCCGCGCATGGACCAGCTATGTACACGTCATGGCGGGAACCTCGGGGGCGTCCCCTCCGGATGACCTAGTCTCGCTACCTGTACTTAAGCAGACCGGCCCTATGGACTGACGAGTTAGCAAGGAGTTTCCTCATTGCTGAATCCACCTCACTTGGACTATCGGTTCCAGTTTCTGGCTCGCTGTGTGAAAGCTCCGAGTACCCGCTCCTCGGGGGCTCTTCCGCGTTCCTAGGCTATCCGCTCCTCGGAGGGCCTTCCTGCCTTGAACTCCTGTTTGTTCTGCTTCTCAGGACTTCCCTTGGAACCACGTCTCGTGAGTATTTTCTTTGTACTTCTACTCTACCAAGCCTTGCTGGGATTCACTGCGGTGTACCCCGTGCCTCGGGCCACTACCGCGTCCTCCTCAGTAGGATTCGCCCCACCATACCCTGCGCTGCAGATCGCTGCCTCAACCTCTTCAGGAACCTTCTGAGCTTCCGTACCTCTGACTACCTCAGCATCACCATCGTCGTACGGTCATCCTCGGCATACCCCGCGCTGCGGGCCACTACCGGATCTGCACATCGTAGGTAATTGCTTCATCACTGAGAAGGCTGCCTGGCGTAGCCTGCTCCGCGGGTCACTACAGGATATCTACATCTGAGGTATTACCCTGGGCATACTCCTTTCTCAAGAACTGAATCTCAACTGCAGTCCCCGCTCCACGGGAACTGCAGTCTCTCTTACAGCAGTGTCCTAAGCCTCCGAGACCGCGCCTACCGACGGTGAGGCCCACAGGGCTCCTCCCTGATGGGCGGCGTCATCTCTCACCTCGGCCCGGGGTTCACATCCATGCCAAAATGTAACAGTAAATCCCGTTACTCTGTACAGTATTACTCACCTAACACCTTCGCTTACTCTCCACAGTTTTTATTACTATTCACCTATATCCTACAATACCTCCTGTTACCCTGTGCAGTACTTTTATTAATCACCTGCAGATGAGTGAGAAGCTTCTCTCTCCCCCGCCTCCTGAGGATCCTGGATATTCAGCTCTTCCTCTTGTTTAATTCCTAATAATACATCAGGACTTTTCCTTTCATTTCCTGTATGCAAAAATGACAATGGAATTAAGTTATGTTATGTGCTCGGTAATACCTCCTCTTACCCTGTGCAATACCTTTGTCACTATCACTCACCCGTGCACGAGTGGGTGACTTCTCTCTGTCCTGACTCCTGGGGGTCCCGGACCTGCCGCTCTTCTTCTTGTTTAATCTCGTCTTCTTGTTTAATGCACGATATTCTATTCGGGTCGATCATTTCGTGGTCTGTTTGTGTGGGTGAGAGAATACAAAAGGGGATTTCAAAAACACTTTCTCCTGCAAACATCGCGGGCTTTTCCCGGGTCTGGGAACCATCAGGGCCGAGCGATGGCTTTTCACTGACAAAAAACCCTCAGCAGGGGCTGCAAAAGCCTGACCCCTCCTGGTTTAAAAGTCCTGATTTTTTTTTCCTAACGGGGTTTCATCCTGTGACCCCCCCCCGTGACCTGCAGGTCTCCTGGGTCAGGATCCCCAGGCGGAGAATTGCTGGTGTTGGAAAGGTTCACAGGAGGAGGAGGAGGACAGAGGAATATCTGAGAAGGCTGAGAGAAGCAGGGAAGGCAGTCAGGACGGCAAAGGCTGAAGGGGAGGTTAAAAATAGCCAAGCGGCTGATTTTAAAAAACGGGCTCGGTACCTCACACTGCCGGCTAGACTTTTGTCCTCTTACTCTGTCCAGCTGAGTCCCTCACACCGGGGTCCCAGTGGTGTCAGCGGGAAGGACACCGGGTCTTGGTCCTGACGCCAACTGCCGGTGCACCACAGGCACCTTCGAGCCTCGCGGGCTTGGCTCTTCTTCTTCTTCCCCGCTGATCTCGTGAGGCAGGAGACCAGCGGCGAGGAGAGGATGCGCCCCCGGCCCGTGAACGCCCCAAGCTCCTCGCGGCGCCAGCGGTCCACGCCAGAGCGGGCGGTGGGCTGCTCTGCCCCTCCCGCCGCCACCGCGGGACCAGGAAAAAAAAAAAAAAGGCAGAGCGATGGGTGGCGGAAGGGGGAGGTAGAGAGTAGATGCGAGGGGGGGGGGGGCAGAATTATGATTACCTCCCCCAGTAATCCTGTCCCTTACGATGGTTATTTTAAATTAAATAATCCTTAAAAGATTAAAAACCTCTTCTATTCCCAAAAGATTTTAGAATGGTTTTGCAGGCACTTGTTTTGTCGAGATTAGACTACTGCAGTTCATTATTTCTAGGCCTCCCAGCAAATGCTACAAGACCATTGCAACTTCCGCAGGACTCGGCGGCTAGACTTTTGACAGGAACTAGGAGATCCAAACATATCACCCCAATATTAAAGGACCTTCACCGGCTGCCGGTCAAATACAGGGCCCAGCACAAAATCCTGTCCCTAATTCATAAAACGCTCTACAATGAAAACATTGACTGGTTAACTTCATCCCTTCATTTCCACATCCCTTCAAAAACCACCAGATCAACAGGTACAGGGGATGCTGCCAACTCCTTCCCCTAAGATTGCGCATCTAAATCATGTAAGAGAAAGATCTCTCTCTATTGCTGGACACCAACCATGGAAGTCCATCCCACAGCAATTACGACTGGAAGCAGACATTAACTTATTTACAAAGGGCATTAAAACCTGGCTATTCACACAAGCCTTCCAAGAGCTGTTAACCTGATGACTTCAGACTACCGATTTTATACCAAGCTAATGTATATTTTGATTTGATTTTGATTTTACTATCTCTGCTCTTACTATACTGCCTCTCTGTTTAAATTTAATGATTATTTAGTTTACTATTTTATTTTATTTATATTATGAAACTAATGTATTTACTTCCCTTTTTCTTTTGGAAATGCAAATATTTTAAATGAATATTTGCCAGCTACTGTAAAGCGATTTGATACGCTCGCATGAAAAGTCGGTATATAAAAATTATTAAATAAATAAATATCCCCCCCCCCTTTCCCCAGTATCTGACCCACTATCTCTAACCCCCCCCTTCCCCAGCATTTCAAATCAGTAAGAGGGGACCCTCCCCCACCATGCTCCGCCATCTCTCTGAAGGGGGCTCCGCCAGCGATTTGAATTGTTCACTTCTGGCCCTTCTCATAAAAAATGTGAGGACCTCTGCTCTACAGTATTCACTACAATTCGTCTATACCTCCTCCTCTCACGCTGTACAATTTAAGCTGTTTATTTAAAAGGCATTTATGTCCCCCAGGCCCTGCAAAGTTCGGGGCGGGTTACAATAAAACATCCATAATAAAATGCACAGAAAACAGCCACATGACTTGACAACACAAATACACATTAAGACAATAAATAAAAATAAAAACAAAATAAAAAAATTAACAAGACAGAATGCAATAAAGGTAAGTCAGCAGAATCAGGCAAAAATGATATACGGAGTATGCAGTGGGTATTGAGGTTGGGGAAAGCTTGCAAGAAGAGGTAGCGTTTAAGGGCTTTTTTTTGTTTGTTTTAAACTCCTTTCTGTTTGTGGTCAGTCTTAGCTCCGGTGGTAGGGTGCTCCAGAGGATGGGGCCTGCTACCCAGAAAGCTCGTCCGCTTGTTACGGTTGGACGTGGAGATCAGGGGAGGGATGGAATCTGTGGCGAGAGTTTGTTCCTGGACCTGAGGGTTTCTGCAAGGAGTGCAGATGTGCAGTGCAGCGGACAACCAGGCAGAGTTAAGTTATTATAAACGATGTTCTGAATTACAGACGGAGTTTTGTAGGTGTATGCGCCGTTCAACGGGTAGCCAGGGTAACCGAGGAAGAACGGGGGAGAGGTGCTGTTAGTGAGGAGTCGAGCTGCAGAAGGCTTGAAGTTGTTGAGGAGGTGGAACGGTGGGATTGAGGGAGGCCCAAGATGTAAAGAGTTACAATAAATCCAGGCCCGACAGGATTAATGCTTGAAGAATTGCTCGAAAGAGATTTGGATCAAGTAGTGGCTTTATGTGTCTCAGAAGGCGAAGTTTATCATAGGATGAGCTGATTAAGGTTTGGTTATGCATGTCAAAGTTACGCTCTGGAATTTGTTGCCAGAGGATGTGGTTAGTGCAGTTAGTGTAGCTGGGTTCAAAAAAGGTTTGGATAAGTTTTGGAGGAGAAGTCCATTAACTGCTATTAATCAAGTTTACTTAGGGAATAGCCACTGCTATTAATTGCATCAGTTCTCTAACGTTCACTGTTTCAAGGGAAAACCTTGTCCGGGGGCTTCATATAAGGATAACCGATTCGCAGTTATCCTTTTTATTCGCCCCCGTCTATTATTCTTTTATTATTCTTGAAAATATCTACTTTTTAAATTTTTCTTTTTTCTTAAAATCCCTTCTCCCCGGCTGCTTATCCGACCCACTTATATTTTTCTGTTGTATACTTTTCAAGGTCGCCGCCTTTATTGATGTTCATGGGTACGGAACTGCCCGTCCGACATTGGCCGTGTTTCGACACTGCGTGCCTGCTTCAGGGACTTCGGGAGAATTTGCCACTGTGTCCGATACCGGGTTCACAGTTTTAGAATCACTTCTTAATGTGCCGTGTTTCAAGTGAGCGACGCCTTCCGTGCTTGGATAACTGCGAATTGGACAAGGTTTTCCCTTGAAACAGTGAACGTTAGAGAATTGAGTAAAAAGGGAAAGAGGTTGGTTAGTGATTAATTAATTGCATCAGTAGCATGGGCTCTCCTTAGGTACTTGCCAGGTTCTCGTGGCCTGGTTTGGTCTCTGTTAGAAACAGGATGCTGGGCTTGATGGACCCTTGGTCTGACCCAATATGGCCATTTCTTATGTTCTTAAGTTTTGGATCTATTAAGCTACCTAGGTTGCGGATTTGTGTGATGATGCTGATGTCGATGCAGATAAAGGATGGTACGTTATCAAAACGAGGATTTCCAAGGATAAGTACTTTGGTTTTGGATAAGTTTAAACTTAAGTTTGTTATGTGATAACTTTTTTTTTTTTTTAAACAGATATTAAAGAGAGCTCCAGAAATAGCAACGAGTCATTCCACGCGTGTTTGGTGGGAAAAGAAAGCTGAATGTCATCGGCATGTGTTCTGTACGATCCACCTAGCGAGCAGCGTGGTTGACGATGGCGTGGCGGAGCAGCCTAGTGATTAGAGCAGCAGACTACGAGCCAGGGAAGGCAGGGTTCGAGTCCCACCCGCAGCCGCCGCTCGAGACCTTGGGCGGCACACATCACCCTCCGTTGCCTCAGGTACACATTTAAGTTAGTGAGCCCTCTGGGGGACAGAGGAATGCCCACAGCACCCGAATGCGTCTGAAAGGCAGAACCTAAATCAAATATTACTGGGTTATTACCCTGCAGTGCTCCCCCCCTGCAGCAGTACCTCCTCTCTCACCCTGCACAGTATTTGTCCTCATTACTCACCTGTGGGTGGGTGGGTGACCTCCCTCTCTCCCGACTCCTGGGGATCCCGGGCGTCCGGCTCGTCCTCCCGTTTAATCCTCAGTAACATGCTGGGATTTCCCCGGCGACGGTCCGTTTCTAGGGGTGAGACAGAGAACCGAGACACGTTTCTCTCACATCCACAGCAGCGGCCCTCGGGGGGGGGGGGGGGGGGATGTCGTTATCAGAGTTAAACTCTGTGGCAGATTTTTTTTTTTTTTTACCACAAATTCAGCTGCAGCCATGTGGCAGAACTGCCTAATTTTGCATGGATTTGCAATTCCAACGTGCTTTTTTTTTGTTTTACTGTACGTAAATAAAAGTAACTTCCTGACATTTCGGCGTCCATTTAAGTTCTTGATTTAGAGGGAAAGGGATTTTAGTGTTGACTGGGGCTGGGGAGGAAGAGACCTGGGAATGGGGAGAGAGGAGATCTCAGAGGAGGGAAGGGAAGAAGGAATGTTAGGCAGGAGGGGTGGAGGGGGATATGCGAGGGAGCCTGGGATGGAGGGCCAGAGAGCAGGGCCTGGTCAGGCCCGGCCCCTCCGGCAGAAGGGACCTGGAGCAGACCCCGATTCATGGGCAGAGGCGGAGAGAGTGAGGAGAGGACGGGGATTCAGGGGGAAGGAGGGGAGGAGGGGAGGGAAGAGGGCTCAGGAATGGGGGGGGGGGGGGAGGTGGATGGTGAGCGGGAAGGGGGAAGAGGAGGAGGAGGGAGGAGGAGGAGGAGGAGGAGGAGGAGGAGGAAAGAGAGAGGACTGGGAATGGGGGGGGTGGAAGAAAAGGAAGGAGACTGGGAAGAGGGAGAAGGAAGCAAGCTACAGCCCCCCCCCCCAAAAAAAAAATAACCACACCCCTATCCCTTCTCCATATCCCCCTCACCCCAACCCCCCATGCCTCTCAATCTCCTCTCTCTTTCCTCCCTCACTTTCACAATGCCACTCCCTCCATCCACAATCCTCAGGCACTTTTACTCTCTCTACTCTACTCTCTCCCCTCAGTCACTCTTCCACCCTTCCCCTCCCTCTCCTCATTCACTTATCTCCTCACACCTGCTCCCCCATCCCCTCCTTCTCCCGGGTTCATTTCCCTCCCCCATGCCCTTACTTACCCTCATTCACTCCCTCCACCCCCCCCATCATCCCCTCATTCACTCTCATTCACCCCCCAACCCGATCCCTCACACAACTTAGTTGCCTCCCTCTCCCTCGTTCACTCCCCCCCACTCACCTTCCTCCTTCTCCTTCCCCCCACCCAATGCCCTCAGTCACCCTGGTTCCATCATTGCCCCCCCCACCCCCATAATCCCCTCGCTCACCTCGGTTCACTCCCCAGGGCTGAATTAAGGAGGCCTGCTCTCATAAGCAATGGGGAGGGGGAGTGATTCCCCCCCCCTTCCTCCCTGCAGGGGAGAGGGTACAATCCCTCCTGCCCAAATCCTCTTCTCAAGGCATCTCTCCCTCCCTCCCTCCCTGTCTCACCTCGAAGTTTGGGCTGGAAGCAGCAACAGAAGATGAAGAAAATAAATCAATCAGCGTGAGAACCTCAGCAGCTCTCTCGGGCAGAGGGACCCTGTGGCTCTCCCTTCCTCCAGCATGAGCGTCCTCTCACGGGGGGAAACCTGTACCAGGGCCGGGCACCGCGGAGTCCATTGGCGCGAGAGCTCTGCTGAAGGCCCCGTGCTGACTCCCTCCCCCCGCCCCCCCCCCCCCCTTCCTTGCCGTAAACCGGAGCCTGTGCCACAGGAGGAGGGAAACGGCGGCGCAGCCGAAGATTTGGGCTTAGGCTTGGGCAGCGGCGGTGATGTCCCTCCCGGCGCCTATAACAACGCGGCGCCCTGGGGCAGTTGGCCATAGGCAGCCTGTGCCTGAATCCGGGCCTGCCGCTCCCTGCAACCCTCACGATCCCCTCACGCGCTCTTCCCGTCCGGGGGGGGGCAGAAGGAGCACGGTGGCCTTGCAGAGCCTGAGGTCGCGTCTTCCTCCTCCGCTGACAGGGCTCGAGCGTCGCACGCCGAACCACTTTATTCAAAGCGCAACACTCAGGCCTCGGCCAGTGAGGAGGAGGAGGCCCGAGGCACTACCAGGCCGCAGCCCTCTGATTTCCTGTCAGAGAGCGAGGAGGGAGGAGGCTTGGAGGGTGGAAGGGACGCAACACGCCTTGTCACTGCCACCAGTGACGCTGCTTCTAGGGGCTGAGCATCCCACTGCCACTTCGGCGAGCCTTTACCACGCCCATGGAACTGCTGGAGACTGGAGGCCATGGTCATCACACCAAATGACCGTGAGCAACAATATTACTTTCCTAACAGACACACGTGTGGCCCTATAAGAGGGAACATTGAAGACCGAACAGAAGCGAAGGGCAGAACCGGGTTCTTAATTAAGAAAGCCTGGAAGCCGCACAGAGGGTCCTTCACGGGGAGTGGTAAGGACGTGAGAGGTGACGTCACAGACTCATTAGGGTCTGCAGCATCACAGCAGGAAGAGAATCCGGGTGAATGTTTGCCTCGCATCGTCACCTGCTTTTCTATTGTTCCATGCGGGAACCCATTTTACAAGTTCGGTAACCGACCCAGCTGCCCAATGGCTTTTCACTGGTAAACCAACAGAATGACCAGGTGAATGTCACGTCACTCTCCACAACCGATATGCATCTACACAATGAGAGGTATCCACTAATATTTACTAAAAATGAAAAACATGTCCATTTTTATTATAGAAACTCATAAGTCACCAGAGAGATGCAAAATAGACTTAACTTTTTTCAATGTATACCATACATTAACAATAGGTAAAGATATGAATGTGTACAATACCATATGAAATCAATTATGACGACGAATTCACCAAAATCACACTAAAATCCAACCGCAATCACCCATCACCCATTCACAGTCAAAGCTAAAATAAAATGCCCAATGGAAAATCCCAAAAAAAGGGGGTCAGATCTCATAAAAGACCAAAAATCTCAACCTTTCCACAAACTTCCAGTTTGTACTATCGCGAATTTCCAATATGATTATGCTGTTCCTGGATGTTTTACTAGCCTCCAACGAGTTTCTTCAGTTATAACTAAATAAATCCACGACAAGGCACCCTCTTTCGCCCGACAGGCTTCCACAGGGGGGTGTCTTTCCATAAATCATAAACAATCCATAAACTTACCCAAATATTCCTTATCATGACTTCTATCACCTAAACCTGTGTATAAAGAACCAAATTCCTCAAAGGACAGCACAACAGTTTTAACTTCACTCAGTAAAATATTGATTCCTCAGTCGCATCTCATCTATGAAAACAAACAACAAAAAAAAAAAATAAACACACCCCCAAACAATATATTCAAAAAAATTCCAAACACAAAATTTATACAAAAGTCATTTAAAGTTTTACTTGTAACCGATCTCCA